>NW_020291641.1:647487-693342 GCF_003184785.1 Aspergillus japonicus CBS 114.51 | reverse complement strand
CCCACTCCTTCTTCGCCCACTCCTTCTTCGCCCACCCCCTTTTCCCCCAGTGCTTCTTCGCCCACTCCTTCTTCCCCGACTCCTGCTCCCACTTCTTTATCTCCTGTTAATTCTTCTTCTGCTCCTTCTTCCGCCCCCTCGCGCTGCGCAGATTCTGGAATCTCAAGCCCGCCTTCGCTGGCGACTTCTTCCTCTCCGCCTGGCTGTTGCTCCTGTAGGGTTTGGTCCGCTTCGCTTGCTGGTGGCTCTTCCAAGGACTGACCTGCGTCGCTTGCCTCTTGCTCTTCCACAGTTTGATCGGGCTCGGTTGGAGCAGTGGTGTCCTCCATCTTGATCCCTTCCTGGGCTTCTTCTTGTCCCATTTGATCTTGACCACCCTCTTCGGAAGTGGGCATATCGGGAAGGCTTTCACCCTGCTCAGATGTTCCCGCATCGAGGGTTTCTCCGGATGCTGGTTCTGCCTCCTTCTCCAGGAGCTGCACACGTCCAATTAGATCCCCATCTTCGTCCAAAATTTCTCCATTCTTGCCGACAGTCTGGCCGACAAGGTCGTCGGGATCTCCCTCGACCACCTCCCCAATCGGCTGCCCCGCCGAACTCATTATCATGCCTCCTTCCTCGACACTGAGCCCCTCTAGACTCGCTAGGCTGAACACGCTACCTTGGACATCTTCCAAGCCAGAGCCAGCAGTGTCTTCTTGAGCAGGTGCCATGCCCTTGGCTTGTTGGGCACCTTCGCCGAGCTTATCTTGGGCCTTTTGCGCCGTATCCGAAGAAGACCAGTGACCCATCGATTTCACGCCCTGAGTGAAACGGCCCAGCCGATCTGCCGCCGTCTTACCCCGGGCCAGCATCGACGAACGTGGATACGTCTTAGATCCCCCGGCCTCGGCCCCACCTGAGCCGGACCGCATGCTCTGTCTCTGTTCCTGAGAGCTGTGGGTACTTCCTTCCATCTCGTGGGGACTGATCTCCTCTAGACTTGGCTCCTTGTCCTCTGCTGAAACCGAGCCTTTCCCCGCAGAGCGACTGCCCTTGGAGGTCAGCTTTTGAATCTTGCGGTGGGCTTTCCCCTGGGTACCCTGGGTACCAGGATGCGTTGCAGCTTTTTTCACCTCCATGAGTGTTTTGCTTCTGTTTGTCTCGTGGTTGAGGATTGAAGATGTTGTACTTTCTTGTTGCTATTGCTTCTCAGATTTGTGGATTCTGCTGTTCATATTTTCACCCTATTCCAACACTACCCGTGCATTTATAATTCGATATCTTCGACATCGCTATCACAAGACATACCAACTAGCCATCATTGATACGTCACTAACTCTTATTGACACGATGAATACGAGGGCCGAATCTTGTGGACAGTACAGGAGCCTACATACATCCACGGCACTAATTGCATTGTCGCTTACTAGCGCTGCATGTACCCATGGCACAACTGGCGCAGCGATATACTTCCAAACCATGGAAACAGAGCATAGCAGCGAATAGACCCGATGAACAGTGGCATGATCATGAGCTCAGGGGGCAAAAATCTCTTTGTTTGTTTGTTCTACGTCAGGTTCTCATGATTCATGTACAGTGGACCATGGATCCTGTACTTTGGGACTATTTGCAAGGCACGGCGAGTTTACCCTGATTAGAGAAGATGGACGTCATCGAAGGTCAGGTCTTGCGTATGCTCGTGATTGAGCTTTCTTGATTAGGTTCAGCTACTATGTATGTACAGACAAACACGGTGTGCCATGCAAGGCGACTCAAAGTGCACCATTGCGCTAGTGAGCTTTGCTCTTGAAGTGTCAGTGTGCTAGGTCCACAGAATCAGAGTCGCGCCAGAAGCGACCGAAGAAGAATTCCTCGCACCATGCAGAACTTCACTCGATGCTAGACGACCGGAGCTTGAGATTCAATCTTCCAGCCATGCAGATGGAATTAAGCACTATGATCAGGACCTTAAAAGCATTAGCTGTGTGCCCTTTCCCAGGTAGCCAGAATTAAACCTTCCAACTGCAGCCCATATAGCCTTGCAGGAACGATGAATCCCCCGGAGCAAAGAACTTACAAAAGCGCCAAAGTGATATCCCCGTGAATCTTCGCCTTTAGCTCCACCTCGACATCCAAGTTCAAATCCAGCCGCAGCTTTAGTCCGGTGTCTTCCTTCTCGGGCTCCGGCTCGAGCGACCAATCCTGACGGCCTCCTCGCAGCGTCGTCGTGGCTTGTTGTTGTTGCTGCTGGTCCTCGCGCGCGCCGCCGATCGATTCGTCAACTGAGGTTTCGGTATCGGAGGCGGAAGAGACTTGTTCTTGCTGTTGCTGTTGTCGTCGCTGTCGCCGGGGCTGTCGCTGCAAGGCGCGGGACGTATCATTGGCTTCTTGTTCTTGGGCCTGGAAGATGTCCTTTTTTTGTTGTTGCTCGCGCGGCCGACGGGGTAATGTAGCGGTTTGGCCCTGGGCAGTGGTCTCCTCTGCTGCGCTGGCTGGCTCGTCTGGAGGTGGTGTTGTAGCCATTTTCGTTGCAAAGAAGTGATACCTTCAGCGTGGATTATTCCGTTGAAGCAATAATAGAATCGATTATCGATCGGATCGGCGCAATATATTGATATATTTGTCCACCAAACGGGAAGGAATTCAATTTCATTGTAAGTAAGGTGAAAGGAGGGGGGCGGAGGCGAAAACGTATACTCCCCCGGGTCCAAAAATGCATGACGTCTTAGCCCACTCCCTCCCCACCCCCCCCTTGAGGTCTATCGGTACATCAGCTGACAATCCCCGGCCCTAATGCCGTGAACCGCAAACCGCAAACCGCAACCGCAACTGCAACCATTCTCGTATTCCTCTATTGTCCGAACAATACGGGTTTATGGTTCCACAGAACCAATCGTTTGGTTCCCACCCCCCTTTATTGGTTTCGCGGATTCCCTCATCGTGACCTCATTTCTGAATCATGCCAGACAGAAAAAAGTGGTAGGAATTGTATCTCCGCTGAGTGGCGGCGGGGTTTTTAGTTTATATGGTGCTTCTCGCTTGAGCTTCGGGTATACCTCTGGAGTTGGGATTCAAGTCTGCTTTGATACGACAAGGCAGATAGGGCAACTATGACTGATTCCGCCAAGGATAGTCTAGATGTGAACACCAAGCCTAGTGATACAACACCTGCGAAGCGCAAACCGCCGAAACTCAGACGCAAACCGCCGGCTGCTGAGGAGTCACCTGCTGAGAAGAAAGCTGCGCCTGCCGAGGAGCCGTCTCGTGCTGAGAAACCGCCCCCGACTGAGGAACCTGCGTCGGATCAGAAGAAGAAGAAGCCTTCTGAAGAGTCCGGCACTGAGAAATCTGCAGAGCAACCCCGCAGCGGGAAACAACCTGCTACCAGCGAGGACCTCCCGCCCATCGAAAAGCTTTCTATTTCGGACGAATCGCCTTCCACTGAAAATCCCGAAGAATCGCCCCCGGTCGAGAATTCATCACCAGCCCAGGAACCACCGACCGAAGAGTTACCATCCCCTGAAGAACAACCCTCCTCACCGGAGCCCGCTGCAAACGAGAACCCCCCGCCTACTGAAGAAGCACCCCCTACAGAAGAGCACCCCAAACAACCAACCTCACCAACGCCATCCAACCAACCCGACTCCCCCGCAAAACCCGACCCAATGGCCGAAGACGCCAAGTCCGCCTCCTCGATGGACGAGCTCAGCGCGCCGAGCTCCCCGCAACCCGAACCCGAACTCCAACCGGAACCCCAACCCCAACCGCAACGCCAGCGCCAGCGCCAGCAACGCCGACGCCCGGTGGCCACCCCGCCCCGCGACCCCTCCACCGCATCGAGCTACCGCCAACAACGCCGCCGCGGCCAGCGCAACGCCGGCAACCAGGATCTCCTCCCGCTGGGCTCGCTGGGCGACACCGGCAATCTGACGCAGGGCGCCGGCGAACTCGTCCAGAATACTGCCGGTAAAGCCGTCAGCTCGGTGGGCAACACGGCCGGCAAGGCGGTGGGCGGGGTGCTGGGGGGTGGCCAGCAGCAGGGCCAGGGCCAGGGCCAGGAGAAAGGGGGCAAGGAGGAGCAGCTCCGGTTGCGGCTGGATTTAAATCTCGATGTTGAGGTGCAGCTCAAGGCGAAGATTCATGGGGATTTGACGTTGCAGCTTCTGTGAGTATTCCTTTGCGTTTGGTTGGATTTTGGGTTGAGGTTGAGCTAATGGGTTGTGCTTTAGGAACTGAGGAGTTGGTTTTGTTATGGGTCTTGAGGTGTCTTTTGTGGTTGGGGATGTGATGGGAGTTTATGCTTGTGTACATGCCAGAGAATATGGTCTTATTAGCATGGGTGGTTAGTGCGAATGTATAGGCGTACTGTAAATGAGGCTTGATCTTCGTTTCCTTTCATGTGTGCTAGTATACTGTACGTTCATCCACATATCCCGCGTCTCGGGGTGGTATCACGTATCCCCATCCCGTCTCGAGGGTCTACCCCTCCCCCGACGATACAGTAAGCCCTTCCAAGGATATCTGCTCCTCTGTAGCCTCCTTGCGCAACGCCTCTCCATCCCCGCCTGATTCTCGCCCGGAAAACGTATCATACCCCGACCCCTCCTCAGATCCCTCCCCCGACCCCTCCCCGGACCCAGAATCGAAGTCCGAAAAATCCCCATCACCCCCAGACACCCCCTCCACACCCCCGGCCAACACCGCGGCAGCCGCCTCCCCGCCCACAGCCGGCACCCGCTGCACCCTTGGCCACCCCGCCGGCACCACACCGGGATCCAGCAACCCCACCTGCACCAGCACACTCGCCTGATCCCAGTAGACATGCTCGGAATACAGCCGGCCGTCGCCGCTGCACAGGCGCGCGATGCTCACGACCACGATCTTGACCTCGCGGTGGGTGGGCGGCACGCCCGGCAGGATCCAGTCCATCGGCTGGGAGTGCCGGAAGGTGATGAGGACCTCGTCGACGACGCGGTCGGCGCCGACGGTGCGGGAGAGCAGCTGCAGGCGCATGGAGGCGGGCCGATGGGCGTGGAAGTTTGTCGCGTAGAAGTCCTGCAGCGGGTGGTGGCCGGTTGCGCCTTGCAGGGTTGGGGTGTAGAGGGCTGATGGGGGTGGGCTGGCGGTGGTTGTGCTGGCTTCGGAATCTGGAGGTGGGGGAGGGGGGGCAGGGAGGAGGGCTGTTTCGTTGGGGGAGAAGTATCGTGCTTGAACAAAGGGAGATGTTAGCCAGGATTATGTGTCCGATGGTTGTTGCGTGCAATATCGTGGGGTGAATGAAAAGTAAGGCGAGGCGGGTGCAGAAACCTACCCTCCTGCATCTCATCCCACACCCTCTCCAGATCCACCGCGGCCACCCGCCGAAACCCCCGCTGCAGCGCCCCCAGCGTGCGGCTCCACGCCACCTGCGCCGGGATCCGGCTGTACTCCTCGAGGTCGTGCTCCGCGAACCCCGGCAGCGCGCCCACGTACGAGAAGGCCGCGTACCCCAGCGCCAGGCGGTCGCCGATCCCCACGCCGGGCCCCACCTGCTTCCGCACGACGGTGGCCTTGTGGCCCGTCTTCGAGGGCGGGTAGTGGACGTTGACTGTCTGGTTGGCCAGGTGGACGAGCACCTGCATCGAGGCCGGGTACTGGCTGGCCGGGCCGGGGATCGCGGTCGGGTAGTAGGCGATCAGCGCGCAGAGCTTGTTGGTGTTGGGGAGCTTGAGGTAGTGCGTGAGGCAGAAGGAGGCTGCGTCGCCGAAGCCTGGACCGGGGGATTTAGTGGTTGTGTGGAGGGTGTGGGAGATGCAAATGCTCACTGATGATGGCGTACACCTCGCTCACGCGCAGGCCATGCTTGACGGCATCGAGCGCGGCGATGTAGCTCTTCCGGTCGCTCTGGAAGGGAATGTAGGTTACCTGGAAGCCTTCTCGGCGCCAGGTCTGCAGGAACTCCTCGTCGAAGAGCTCGTCCTCGGCGGTGATGCAGAGCTGCGCGGGCTGGGCGGAGGTGGGAGATGGTTGTGCCATCGGGATGGAATAGATATCCGGCCTAGAGTGGATATGAAGTATTGCCAGAATAAAGATTACATTGCACTATCAAAATGTCCCTGGTAGATTGGTAGAAGTTGGGCTCTTGTCGCGAAGCTACGGAGCTTGTGCGATGAGGTCATCTCCACCCCGTCTTGAGCTAGTGTATCTGACAACAAAGCGCGTAGCCGTATGATCCCTACATCCTCAAATGGTAGCAAATGAGAAGCTCGGGTGGTCTCGTATTCATGGTTCATGACTGCAGGGTGGCGAGTTGTGCGCCTGGGCCTTAGTCAGCTTCTGATTTGCATGTATGTAGAGTTCAGTAGCGAGGTAGAATCGCAATATCTCCAAGATGGATGAAACATCCGCATTGGTCCTTGCTAGTATCGTTACTATATCAGCTGATAGAACATCTCATGACGAATGTCTATGCTGGAATGTACTTTGCGTATGGCATAGGGAGATTCTGGACACGTTGAGATCATAGCGAAGAACAGCCGAAATGTCCATGGTCTATGAGAAAGGGACAGAAAGAACTGCAACAGTTCATCAACTTGACACAGCGTTAGGGCTCAATGATGGCACGCCTAAATCTAACCAAGTTATAGTTCAACTGCAGGTGGCCGTGGGCGGCAACTATACCGATTGCCGATCTTAGGCATATTAGGTTAGGCAGTCGGACACCCGATTTGGAAAAGATCTCGGGAACTATACCTCATACGGAACAGACGGAGCTATGCCGCTCTTGGTCTCCGACGCCAAACGACATCAAATAAATACGTTGAAGGTTGAGGTCTTCTCGTATCAGCACAGATAACAGTCTCCAGTGCCTGTACCCAGCTGTTATATTTGGCTTTCCTTCAAGACCCTCTTCGTCTCTAGACGTCCAGTCTCTTACTTCTCACCGGATCGAAAACTCTGTTGTTATTTTGCCAATTTCGAAGGAATTACCCCCGCAGCCATGAGTGAGGTGATCAGGTATGAGCTGTCGGATATCGACAAAATGGGCTTCACCAAGACTGTGAAAATCGTCTTCTTCTATGAGTTACAAGCTACCATCAACTCAGAGAGCATAGTCTCCTCCTTGCTGGAAGGGATCAGAAACGCAACCCGCCAGCTGCCCTTCATGGCAGGAGACCTCCAGTTCAACGAATCCGGGAAGCTCTGCAGCGTGACCACACCTGAAAGCGAAGTCGAAGTCAACATCCGCCGATTCGAGTCCACAGAGAGCGAGTCTTTCTCTGTCTTAGCGAAGGGCTCATTCTCTCCACAATTGGACCTGACCCGGTTTCTTCCCGAAGAGCCAGTCGGCAAACAGCCAGCCTGCAAAATACAAATCGGTGTCATCGAGGGAGGCCTCACCCTGGGGCTGAGACTAAACCACGCAGCTGGGGACTGGACATCCCTCGATACCTGCCTCTCTCTTATCAGCCAGAGCACCAAGGCACATCTCGAAGGCCAGCCGATGCCCACCTACACCCCGGACCTCAACAGAGCCGCGTTCAACACCCCAGCGCCTGACACCGCCATCACCCGAGCCGAGCAACTCGCAAAAGTCCCATTCTTCAGCGTAATCGAGAAGAGTCAATTCAAGATTAACCCACCTCCACCCTGCCGAGCAAACATCTACCGGATCTCTGAACCCATCATCCAACAACTCAAATCCGAATGCACCCCCCACCTCGACGGCGTCGACTACATCACCTCCTACGACTGCATCTCCGCCCTAATCTGGACAGCCATCACCCGCGCCCGCCTCCTCGTCCACCCGGACAAATCCAACACCCCAACCTGTTTCGTCCACCCCATCGACGTCCGCACGCGCGATCCAGACCAAAAGACCTCACCCCAGTACTTCGGCAACGCGGTCCTTGGCACCCTCGCCGGCCCGCTCCCCGCCCAGGAACTGATCGCATCAGCCGATGACGGAACAACCGCTCGCGGCCTCGCCACAGCCGCCAGCCACGTCCGCCGATCGATCTCGCGCATCGACGTCTCCTCCTTTGCCGCCATGACGGGCCTGGTGGCCTCTCTGACGCCGACAGAGACCCTCGCCCCCAACGCCGACTTCGGGGATATGGACCTGTTCATGAACACGTGGTACTCGGGCAGTGTGGAGAAGTACGATCTCGGGGCCGGGGTGATGCCGGCGGCCGTGCGCGTGCAGGCGGGCATGCCCGGCGCGTGCGCAAGCATCTTGCCGAATTTCTCGCGCGGGGGGCCCAGGGTCTTTGATGTCTATGTGCAGGCGCCGGTGGACGTGTACGAGGTCCTTGGCAGGGATGAGGAGTTTGTGAAGTATTTTGAGCTTGTTGCATGAGGGGCGTTGGATCCTGAGTTGCGGAATGATTTTGGACTTGTGACTTTAGACTTTGCTATCGGCTGATTAATCGTACTTGAAGGATCATTCTGGGAACTATGGATTTGTTAAGAGCTCATCTAACGCATACAGAACCGCTGGGTGCAGAATTAAGGCTTTCCACCTGCTCGGCTGGTGAAGATTCACCACACCAGCTTCAATCAGCATCCCTCTCTTCCATGAAGTCAAGCTACAAAGCCACAGGCTGTAACATGTAGGTAGACTCCTTTATCTGAAAGACGCTTGAAACTACTTAGAGATAGCAGCCACACTACCTCAGCCTCAAATGAACCGTTGCCTTGGCTCGTCTCTAGATTTGCCGGAAACCCACTGCTCGCAGGCCGAGCACACAAAGACGAACCAACAAACCACAAATGGAGCCCTACGACTCCTTCATGGCAACGGAGGATATGCAAAATACTCCAGTCACGTTTTATCCTAGAAGCCTTTGTCAACGACATGATAGACGACGGGCACAAAGATGGATGACCCTGACCATACAAACCAGGCCTTTCTTCTGGCTACGAACAATGAGCATGAGAAGGATTTCATTCTCTTACTATAGTGGTATACCGTCCGAAGATCGCATATAAAAGAGTCAGCTTTGACGCATTTGGCAATGGATTACCCACCACTCTCAGCTTCACAATCAACCGACCAAACAAGATCATGATCTTTGAATTTCGCAGCTGTACAGCAAAACCTATATCAAACCCCCTCTACAAGCTCTAACCATGTCGGTTCCAACCCCCATCCACGATGCCACCATCCTGTGCCTCACCGCCCTCGCGGAATTCTGGGGCCTGGGCGTCCTGGCTCCGGCGGACGCACTCGGCGACGACGCCTCCAAGGACGCATTCTACCTGGGCGAGGACGGACCGAACACGGTCGAGATCCTGGAGGAAGTGGTCGAGGAGTGCCAGGCGCTGGAGACCATCCTGGCGGAGCGGCGCAGGGTGCGGGACGAAGTCGGCAACCTCCCGCCGGCGATGGCGCTGGACTTCCTCTGCGAACTGGCCGACCTGGCCCAGGAGTGTCGGGATAAAGGACGCGACTATGCATTCGAAAGGCAAATCGACACGGAGACCGCGTTCGAAGCCACGGCCAAGGATGCGTGGGTGCAGCTAAGCGGCCGGTATTGCTGGTGGGGCCATGACCTGCCGCGCGCCCTGCCGAGCAGCGACTTCGCGGCGGTGCAGGCGCGCGTGGATCAGGCGCGCGCCGCGCGGACGCCGGCACCGGAAGAGGAAACCTCGACCGTCGTCCCCTGGATCCCCGAGGAGAATTCCATCGCCTGGATGCAGCACCTGCAGAGGGTGATGCGGGCGCTGGCCGACGAGGTGCAGCCCCTCATCCGGGGGATGGCGGCGGCAGTGCCACGGGTCTGGTTCCGCGAGGCCGATGCGCAGTTCGATCCCGCGCGGCATCGCGAGTTCGAACAACAGTGCACGGCGTATATCCTCAGCCGTGGGCAGGATTGGGCGATTGAGAAGGAGCAGCCGTCATCGCGGCGGCCAAGGCCTAATTCGCACTTACTGCGGGCCAGGAACGAGCAGCTACGGGTCGCGCTGGTGCAGAGCCACTTGATCGTGAGCAACCTGAAGCGGCGCAACCGGATCCTGTACGCACAGGAGGAGCGCGCGCACCTCGTGTATTCGCCCGGGCAGATGCGGGCTTTCCGTAAGAAGGACAGCGTGCCCTTGCCCGCGCCGCCCGCGGCCTCGTACCTGCGCGGCCTCTTCGCGGACACGCCGGATGAACTCTGCGTGGAACAAAACTCGGCACACGGGCTCACATGCTGTCCAGGTTGCCTGGAGATCCAGCGTCCGGAGGTCGCCCGGTCGTTCGAGGCCTGGAACGCGCATGTCGCGGCGGACCTGTGTCCTTACATCTGTCTCGACCCCAACTGCCGGGACCCCGTGTTTGCGTACCCCTCCGCCGACGGGCGCGCCTGGAAAGAGCATATGCTCACCCAGCATGGCTCGAAGCTCACGGCTTGTCCGTTCTGCAGCTGGCCACCCGATGCCAACGCGGTGGACCCGGAGCACCTGCTGGCGCATATCGCGATTGAGCTCCAGTTCTTTGCGTTGTTGGCGCTGCCTTGGGCGACGCAGGACCTGCTGAGGAAGGATGCGTTTAAGCGGTGGTACGACAAGCGATACCCCCGCGAGGCAGTGGACTGCTCATACTACCCCGTGGAGTGGCCTCAGATCCAGTCGTTTTACAGCGGGGTTCCTGACGGGGTTGTAGACGAGCCCAGCTACAATATAGAGTAATCCACTTAAAATTGTCTGTATTATACTGCATTCTTACTTATTCACTTCATCTAAGATATAGCTAATATTGTACTCAAGCTTCTTTCACTATTGAAAATCAAGATGATCGATCCCAAGACCTCCCAAGGCAATACCAGCAGTGTGTGCCCTAAGAGCAGCTCCAACTCAAGTATGTTGTCTGCAGCATGATCCCTTCAGCGCACATGAAGTTACAGCAGTCGTGCGGTTTACAACCTATGCGGGGGATTTGCATTTTGACCAGTGAGATGTCTGCGTTGTCAGGTTCGAGACCACTACCGAGTGGGCCATGGCCTATTTCTTGTCTGTTTGCCATATTTGCTTTTCCGAACGTACAGAATTAGGTTACTCCCGTCGCTTAAACAGCCACCATGCATGCTGGAAACTACGGCGACGGCTGGACTATGGACTATGCAAGAACGCTCCTGGCGCGTGATGTTGCAATATACAAGTTACAACTCTCCTTGGTTTTTCCACTTGTTAAGAGTCTTGTTGAGCTGACTTTGTCTACAGAGTTATCTGTGGAACTAGACTCGTTAGTAGTGATGATTATGATGACCGCTCCGGCTAGTTGCCGCGGAGCAATGCCCTAAGTCCATGGCTCGACGGAAGCAAAAGCAACCATGCAACACTGACAACCGACAAAGTTGTATGTATCACAAAGCCAGAAGAAACTAAGAGTACTCAGATTCGAAATAGCACCAGAGCAAACACACCTGTATAGACACGTTGGGTACATGCAACGCGTGCAGAGCGGTCTCGTTCTGAAACACGGTCAATGCCGGCATATAGCGCTTAGAGCGGCAAGAACGGATATTCGGCCTCCAATGGTTCCTATCGCATGGCGATGCTCTACCGAGCAGGGCGTGTTTGCTTGCATTTTGTAAAGTACATGATTTCTGAGGCTTCGGTGATGCGGCAACCCTGATTGGTAAGTTACCCCGGCAGGGTCTCTGTTGCGCGTCGGTTGCCTTTCCTTTTCCTGCTCAGGGGGTGGCGATCACCCCGACCCGGTACTTTTGTCGGGGGGTTATCGCCAGGAACGGCCGCCGATGGTGCCGCGATAAGCCCTACTTCTATTCCCGCTACGCAGCATATAGGGGGTTCATCCTGGTGCGGAGCGGATGATGTGTTGTAGGTTCTTCGGAAGTCTGGATTCTTGTTTATTCGCCTGCGGGTCTGCAGGGAGTTGGACTGGCTATATTAGGAGATCGAAGCTGTCCTGATTCAACTTATGATTTGGGTGTCACAAGACTCAGTTCGAATCATCGGAGGGACCTTCAGGGTACATACACAAAGATGAGTAGCAAAGACAAAAAGGTAAGGCAGGGCGAACCTGCAGAGATTCACTCAAATAAGCTAACGCAGAAAGACACCTTCGACGATATCGAAGACCCACGAAAAGACAACATCACAGCGCTCGACGGCGAACGATCAAAATGACCCCACCCTAAGCACCAACCTCCACTTGAATCGATCGTCCAAAGCTTCCGAGCAGCGCTCATTCCTTGATATGCACCGCCAGAACCAGGAGCTGAAGGCCATGCTGTCAGAATGCAACACCACTCTTCAACGGTGCATTGCAGAGCTCGACAAAAGCTTAGCCGAGAAGGAAAAGAAGCGACGGAAGTAATAAAGGTTGACTATGCTATAATACTGCCACGACTCATCAAAGACGGATGACCAACATCATGTTTCATTATATACCTCCCTGCATAGGCCTCACGTGTTAAAGTTTGACCCAACGTCACATGGTTACTTTGGTGATGCATTGGAATGATGCCCCAATCAAGAATTCCCGAACAACTTGAACTGTACAGTCGAACTACAACAGTGACACTGCAGATTCTTGCTCTGTGTCCGCCCTCCCGACCCACTGAAATGACGGAAATGCTGTACTGAAACATGTATTGATGTGTTACCTGCTCACGCTGTATCTGAAATTGTCTCACAAGAATAGAAATTTCTTACCAATGCATACAACTCGCACAGAAGACTCCGTGTCTTGGCCTGCAAAATCCACATTATCTCAATCACGTGTCGCGAGAGAAAGTAACCCTAAATGATGACCGGGACCACTCTTATCTCCGTCTTTCGACCAGCCCTCGCTATCTCCGCATTCTCCGAAATCTCGTTTAAGTGCTGACCTGCATAAGCCAATCAACCAAAGAAGACATGCGGGTATAGCAGGATTCTTCACAATTCAGACTTCAGGACCCTGAATGATGTTCCCCACTGACAGGGTAAACTGACGTCAATGGCCCCTCTTGCTTAGTTCCATCAGTCAATTCACCTCGGAAGAGCTTGGCACGACATACTATAAATCGAATCCAGCTAGCCAACAGAGACCCCAATCCATCAATCTTCTATCAGCAACAAGCCAGCCGCACAAGATGACCGAAAACGCGCGCGACAACAGCCCCCTCTTCCACCACCGCCAACTGGCGCCGGCGGCGGCCGTCCGCGTCTCGCCCCTCTGCCTCGGGACGATGACCTTCGGCGGCCGCCAGCAGGGGCGGTACGGCGACTGCACGCAGGAAGACGCATTCGCCCTGCTGGACCACTTTTACGAGCAAGGCGGGAACTTCCTCGACACGGCGAGCGGGTACCAGGAAGGCGAGTCGGAGGTGCTGGTGGGGGAGTGGATGGCGGCGCGGCAGAACCGCGACCAGATCGTGCTGGCCACGAAATACACGACGGCGTACATGACGCACCACCGGGACCGCATCCAGTCCAACTACGGCGGCAACAACGCCAAGTCCCTGAAGGTCAGCGTCGAGGCCTCCCTCCAGAAGCTGCAGACCGCGTACCTCGACCTGCTCTACGTGCACTGGTGGGACTACACCACCTCGATCCCGGAGCTCATGCACGCCCTCAACGACCTCGTCGTCGCCGGCAAGGTCATCTACCTCGGCATCTCGGACACCCCCGCCTGGGTCGTCACCAAGGCGAACCAGTACGCCCGCGACCACGGCCTGCGGCCCTTCGCCGTCTACCAGGGGATGTGGAGCGCGGGTATGCGGGATTTCGAGCGCGAGATCATCCCCATGGCGCGGGCGGAGGGCATGGCGCTGTGTCCCTACGGGGTGCTCAACCAGGGCCGGTTCCAGACGCGCCGCGGGTTCCAGGAGCGCGCGCAGCATAACCCGGGCCGCAAGTTCATCCCCACGTCCGAGCACGATAAGAAGGTCTCGGCCGTGCTGGAGGATCTCGGCACCGCCAAGGACGCGGGCCTCGTCAGCGTGGCGTTGGCCTACGTGATGCAGAAGGCGCCCTACGTGTTCCCCATTGTCGGGGCCCGCAAGGTCGAGCACCTCCAGGGCAGCGTGGCTGGGTTGAGCGTGGCGCTCAGTGATGAGGATATGCAGAAGATCGAGGGTGCGTATCCGTTTGACTTTGGGTTCCCGCATACGTTCTTGAGTGGCTCGATGTTCGATGACTCGACGCCGCGCATGGCGGACAAGCCCGGGGATGTCTGGTTGACCAAGATGTTGGGCAAGTTTGACTGGGTGGAACCGCCCAAGCCGATCAAGCCGTTTCAACAATAGATACTGTTGCTTGAGCTTGGGAGCTTCGACTTAACATGGTGTATGAGATTGCCAGAGTCATATCATGGATTAATTAGTGAAACAGCAATTCGAGAACTGTGTTCGAGGTAAAGTTCTGGTAGAACACAGTAATACTTCTGACCTTTCCCTTGTGAGTATTCAGGGGGTGTAAGTGGCTAGGGCTCAAGTGGATCAATGAGTCTGGTGCTAAAGAGACACTAAAATCTCACCCGTACGCGGGTTCTGACTCTCACGCTTGACTATTTCCGCTCCCCGCCTTCTTATTTTATTCTCTTCAAGGTCTTGGAATGACTTCTTCGAGCACTTACAAAGTAATATCATATAGTCGAGAAATAGTTCACTACACCCCGTCTCGCCTCCAAGACCTCTTACCAATGAACCAAGTCCTCGCCCTCCCCGAGCTCCTCGAGCCCATCTTCCTCTCTCTTGACCTCCGAACCCTCCTGACCTCAGCCCAGCGGGCCTGCACGCAGTGGAGAAGTATAGTCCGAGGCTCCTCCTCCTTGCAGGAGAAGCTATTCTTCAAGCCCCGAGCAATAACCAAGAGGCACTATTCACCGGAACCGATCTTCAACCCTCTTCTAACAACAGCCTTCCCCGCAATCTTCCACGCCAACAACGCTATCTCCCCACACAGCGACCAAGAATTCAACATCGCCGACCTAGAACTCATCACGCACCCGGCCAAGCGAACAGCGTACCTGCGCCCCGAAGCAAGCTGGCGCACTATGCTCATCCAGCAGCCACCGACATCCTCGTTCGGCATCGTGCAACATCATGGCGGGCAACTCGGGTATGGCGGCTCATATGAGATCATGGTACGTACGCTACCCAACCGTAACTAACCCATTCGGAAATGAAACCGATGTTCGTCTTCCCCTTGATCTCCCCATCAATATAGTCGCACAGGAAGAGGAGAAGAAAGGTTAGGGGTTTGAACTGACACGAGACCCCTTTTCCCAGAAGACGGAAGGTGGTTTGCGCATGGAAGCACTGTTCGAAGCGCTATTCTTCCACCAGGACATCGACGCTTTCAACTGCCCCGACGGGATCATCTGGTGGAGCGAGGGCGCGGAGCCGAAGTTCGGGAGGTTGCTTGAGCCCTTTGCGGAGGAGGTGAAGAAGGTGGAACAGCCCGGTGTGCTGGTGCATGTGAGCTTCTTTGCCACTTGTACATCAACGGAATCTGAGCTAGAGGATGAGGATTATCGGGACGTGCTGAAGGCTGTGCAGACTGGGTACCGGGGGCTGGGGCTGGAGCCGAAGGTGTTGGCGGGGCCGGAGTGGGAAAGGCAGATGTGGGAGTATTCTAGAACGTGGGACTGATCTGTTGGTGGTTATGCGTATAGTACATAAATGAGTGTTTCGAATAAACCATTCAGCAGTTTGGGGATGAGTTTCATTGCAGTGAATTGTGGGAAGTGTGGGCTGGAAAGAGGAGTATAGCATTGTGTAAGGACTCGCGCGTGAGGTTGCAGTATTCCCCCGGGACTTAAGACATATCTTATGTGCTTCTAGTAAGAAGCTTAGCTAACATCATTCTAGTTGAGCTAGTCAATAAAAGTATAATCTAGTTTTTGTAAAAATGCAACTAATCAAAGTACATAGACTTAAAGATATCTGACAATCTATTCTTGTCTTAAGTTGAAAAATCACCCGCTCAATCTATAAGCTGGTGAATCTATT
This sequence comes from Aspergillus japonicus CBS 114.51, assembly GCF_003184785.1. NCBI lineage: Eukaryota > Fungi > Ascomycota > Eurotiomycetes > Eurotiales > Aspergillaceae > Aspergillus > Aspergillus japonicus. The sequence continues at coordinate 677,434 of NW_020291641.1, read as the reverse complement.
CTTTATACTAATAGGTATTCATCTTGAATAACAATAAGTATTACTTTCATGAGCCGAGACATCCCTTACAGCAATATGACCTTCACTGCAGAAATCAAGTCAGTGCAGAAGGCGGCGAAAATCTCGACCAAATCGACTGATCCCCGCATTTCCAAGTTTCCTTCCCGCACCAACCCTGGGCTTCCTCCATACCATACCTGAACAGAATCTTACATAGTACTGTACTTACAGCACGACATGAAGATTGGCCCCTGCAACCGCTGCAATCGCTGCAATCGAGACCGATGGCTGTCGCAATGGAGCATGTGCTCGCCCTGCCCGAGCTTCCAGAGCTCATCCTCTTCTCCCTTGATGAACGAACCCTCCTAACCTCCGCCCAACGTGTCAGCACCCACTGGTATGGCACGATCCAGAAATGCGCTGCATTTGCAGGAGAAGCTGGTTTTCAAGCCCTGCCGCCGCCGCCGCACGGCAAGCGATCCGGAGAATAACACGAGGAGTGACAGCTCACCAAGCCAGCAGCCAACTCTCATCAATCCCCTCCTTACCACCGCCTTCCCCGTCTTCTTCCCGCCCCGCCCCTGGAGATATGGCATCTGCGGTCTCGACTTTGTCACAGACCCTGCCAAGCAAGCAGCGTTCCTGCGCCCCGAAGCGAGCTGGCGCTCCATGCTCGTCCAACAGCCGCCGGCGTACTCGCTCGGCCTGTTGCAACACCAGCACCATACCGCGTATTACGGCTCGTATGAGATGATGGTATGCCCCGGTGACAGAAAAGCCAGAAGAAGGAATATTCATCAGGGGCAAGAAAGAGGTTAGCTAAGAGCCCGATCTTGCAGAAGTCCCATGAGGGTCTGCGCATGGAAGCGCTGTTCGAATTGCTGTTCTTCCACCCAGACCTCACCTCCCAGGACAGCTTGCCTCACGACATCATCTGGTGGGGCGAGTGCGCTGATCCTTTTCTCCGGCTGATGATCGCACCGTGGGCGGCGATGGACGGCGTAGAACAACCCGATGTTCTGGTGTGTATGCTCAATTTTGTACGGGACGAGTGGGATATTGATGAGGAGGAGGAGGAGGAGGAGGCGGATGAGGGTTATCAGAGCGTGGTCAATTCCATCCAGAGTGGGTATCGGGCGCTGGGGCTAGAGCCTAAAATCCTTCGAGAACCGGAGTGGGAGAGGCAGACGATAGAGTACCCTGGATCATGGCACTGATTTAATGGTTCCCTCAAACTGCAGAAGCTAGCTGTTCCTGAGCGGACTATTGTATGGCGTGGGTTTCTTGGTTTGAGAATCCAGAAAGCGGGCCCTGGGGATCAGGCAGCGGGTCTTATTAGTATAAATGATGACAGCGTCTCATCGCTGGGCCAAACGAATCGTCAGAAATCAATCCAGCCAATGATTTGCTCCATAGAATTTCAGATCCTGTCACCAAAGCTTCTTGTCCCCATCTAAGGACTCCTGCTACAGGTTGTAGGGCAACTGTCCTCTCTACACTTGGGCTGCACGTGATATCATTCTAGCAACAGCTAACTGTTCACACCCCCTAATCAAGGTAGTCAACAGAGGTATGATCTTGCAAGACCTTAACGAAAACTCCGCGATCAGAGAATATACAAGAGAGCTCATCTTCGCTTCGCCGTATCAAGAAAACAAAAGATCAGATCCTGCGTACAGAAATCAAAGAGCCAGCCCAGCATGGTCGCCTTCAATGTCATGCGAATTTTCACAACTGACTAGCCCTAATCGATGGTTTTCTTGAGCTCCGAGATCGTCCCCACAGGGATATGAACCACCCCAGCAGACCGAATTCCCTGATCGAAGATATCATCGAGGGCGCCGATATCGCTTGGGTTAAGGAAGCTGGAGGTATTGCCCATCTGCGTCCACGTATTCAAGGCACTAGGGCGATCGCTTCGTCAGTACAGCTTCGAGAAACCTTGAGTAGGCAGACCGCTGCCATTGCAGCAAACAGAGATACATACCCAACGACCAAATCCTCAACAGTGACTCCTCCCCAGCTGCTTCCATCCAGCTCCCCGACCCCTGGAAGTTTGTTCACGGTCGGATCGCGACAGAGCTGCCCGCCCTGGGAGTTCGACTGACAGTACCGATCAAGGCTCACCACATCCACGAGGTAGTAGATGTTGTTATTGTAGCACACGTATCCCGACTTGGCCACGCTGCTGGAGATGTAGGAGGAGAGTGGGTTGGATGTGTCGCATGTTGACTGCGAATCAACCACCCTAATAGAAGAACATGGGTAGTTAGTATGCCGTCTGAATTGATTTATCGACAAGATGATTCGACTTACACAGCATTGTGAGTGTCGGGCGAAAGAGTCCAAGTCAGTGGAATCAGCAGGCCGAATATGGCCTTCTCCACCATTGCAGCGATGTCCGAGTCGCTGGGTGTGTCGAAGCTGGTTTCCAGTAGCTTGCCGTCGGTCACCAGGTCATGGAGAATATCAATGCTGTTAGAGGTCCCGTTGAACAGGCTTTCGTTCATGCTGTCAATGGTGCTGTACCAGACTTGGACGATCGCTACGGAAGGTGTTAGGTTATGGGTGCATATATAGTGGGCGTGTACCTGTTGTTAGGGTGTTCTTACTGTCTAGCCTTTTTTCGAGCGTGTTCTCGACTCCGAGTTCTAGGGGCGTGGAGCTAAAACGCAGTTAGAGATTAGTCCTGTGGTTTGGCCTTTGGAACTCACTCCGTAGCAATCACATCTTTGATGATAGTGACTCCGTTTGCTACCAATGCATTGATAGTGTCCTTGAGGTTGCTTAGTTGAAGGGGGTTCTCCGAGTAGTACGGTATCTTGGTAAGTGCTATCGAGAGGTGGTCAGCCGATTGAAGCCCTCACCTCTAAATAGATGACTGCAGGGCATACCATAGTTGAAGATGGGACTGGTGAACAGCGCAAACCCGAGGCCAAGGAAGTCCATGACAAGGTTATCGGTGAGGGTTGAGGAAGGGAACTCGGCAAACGTCGTCGTCAGATCTCCAATTTGGTTGGTCACGGAAGCTTGAACTCTTGTGAGTGCGGTGTGTGTGTTCCAGAAGAACTTCATGGTATGGTTAGGTGATAACAACTCTCATGACAGAAAAGGACTGTGCACAACGTACATTGTGGATAGATACGTATCCGTTGAGGATGAAGTAGCCCGCTGGATGGTTCACATCGTCACATTGGACGAAACTGTCGCAGCCCACACTGTCTGCCATCTTTGAACAGTCCATGTGCTCGGGGCCGTGGACTAGGTTGCTGATCTGAGTATAGGCTTAGCTCACAACAACCTTTGACAAGAACATGAAACAAACCTCATTGGTGTAGTTTAGTTCTCCTTCGTGCGGGTGACTCAACCAGTATTGATTCAGGTCAGCCCACGCAGACTCCGTGAAGATTGTGTTCCAGCGGGTCGCTGCATTGTAGGATGCATTCTCGACGGTATACCAAGTGCAGTCGACGTTGCGCCAGGCCGACGGCCCATTTCCATCGAAGACCGTGCTCTTGCAACTGGTACCGCTGCAAGTGGTGTCCTCGGCCTTGGAGATGGCGGTACATTGCTTGGACTTGCTCCCCTCCTCCAGGGGTATGACCTGATAGTTGGAGTTGTAGATGAGGTTGGGGCACCCAGTATCGACACAGAGCCCTCCGGTGGCGGACATGACCACCTCCCCCGAGGGGTTGATGACTTGGAGGAGCTGGGCTCCGGACACTTTGTTCGCGCTGTTTCCCCAGTTGAGTCCGGCGTGAAGTGCGCCCTCATGGTCGACCTCGCCACTGATCTTGACTTTCCACCCCGTACCAGCGTCAGGACTCAGAATGACCGACCACCAGACGTCGTCGACTCCAGCCGTAAAACCGTCGGGCTTTTCGTAGTACTGGCCTGCTAACTCATAGCCACAGTCCACTGAGTCAACAAGAATAGTCTTATACCACATAGCGCCAGCCACCTGACCAGTCGGTGGTGCCATCTCCGTAGACTTCTTTCCATTTTTGTATGCTTCGATAAAAGATGCCATAAGAGGCTGCCAGGCTGTGTGGGGCCAGAATTCTTGGTTTGCGTAGAACCACGGTTGCGTGTCGTTATTCTGCTCCGTCCACAGGTTTCCAATGTAGTGGCTTTCGGGCCCGTCATTCTGCACTTGTCAGCGAGGACGTTTCGCAGTATCTGGTAGACAGAGACTCTTACCCAGGTGATGAACTGGACATAATCCGGCTGCGGGTCCATATTCAGGATATTATCCATGCGCTTAACAAGGTTTAAATCACCTTGCCGGTAGACATTTGCACCGTACTGATGTGAAGTTAGCAAAAGAGTTAACTCTCAATCAATTCCCGAATTCCTCACCGCATTCTTATACTGAAGAGGACTCAAACCTACTTTCGTTAGTAGAGACCCTTTGCCACCAGTACAAAAGTGTTGACTTACCCATCATGTATGGCTTGCTGCGATTGTGGGCTCCGGCCATAGGCAAGACATCTACACTAACGTCTCCAGCAGTTAGGCCACCAAAGCCTTTCCTCTCGGGCCAGGAAGTCTCCCAGCTGAAGATACCGTCGACGACATTGCCCCAGTAGTCCCTATATCTCTCAGTACATGGACACAACTGTCGGCAGGGGGGAACCTTACCACCAGGCATCAGCAGCCTCGTAGTAACCGTCCGTCTCGTCAAAGTCTGGCATGAAGAACATGTCGTTCGCAAGACCGTTTTTCCATTCTGATTATCGACAGATTAGCTCGCTGTAGGAACTCATCATGAAAGGTGTGGATGTTCACTTGTCCAGTTTGTGTTATGAAATCCACCAGAAGAGAACGCTACACATCAGGTAGTTCAGTAATGTAACGAATGTCTCAAACTAGAGAATAAGCCCCAGATACTCACTGCTGATCAGAGCCTTCCCGTCAATCTGGTAATATGCAGAGCTGGCTTTGTATCCGTCCCAGACCCATTGATAGTCGAAAGGCTACTCAAGTTAATCCTGTATTCTAATAGATCCTTTAGTATTACGTTACCCCATTGCAGGACGTCTTCTTCTTGTAGCAAGCATCACCAGAAGCATAGACATCCATGCTGATGTAGAGCTTGAACCCGACGGACTCTGCATACGGAAACATGTACGACAACGTGTCCGACACAAAGTCTTGGGTGGCATCGCCGATGTTGAGGGCGAAACCATCGAACCTATAATTGTGTCAGCGAAGCACGGTAATGGGAAGATCGAGCGGCTTCAGGAGACTCACCCGAGGGCCTTGGCATCATCGATGTCCTTTTGCGCGTGTTCTTGCGTCACCGTACCAACCTACGACACAAGGTTCCAATCATCAACGGGAATATTCACCATGATTGAAATTATATACAGACCATGTAATGTGCAAAGACCGCTCTGGCAGCAACCTTGTGCAGTAGCGTGGCCGCTGTTGCGAAGGTCGCGACACCCTTTAGACCAAGCATCTCGACTGACGGGCAACAAAGAGCCTGTAGAGGAAAGTACTGTACCTTTTGGATGCGGATGCGGCGACCGGGCAGACTACTTACCTTCTCCTGACAGCAATAATTGCCGCACTTGCAAGATTGGAAGTCTCTCTGCAAGCGTGACTAGACCCAGGCCATACTCTGTAGCCGACGTCGGTGAAACCCGAAAGGATGAAGGAGTCTGTTCTGTTCAGGGCGCGAACCGTGCTGGTCGACTGCGATCATGCTATCTAAACTGCCAGCATTCCACTTGAGGGGCAGTGGGTCTGCATAGAAAGTTCTAGCCAATGGACTCATCTTCTCGCAAGGAGGCTTGAGGCTCTGCCCCCTTCTTTTGGTGTGTCAAAAACGTGGTTATGATTTCACTTCATTAAATCAAGCCCCTTAATCAACGTGCAGTTTCTCCACTTTCCTAACCCGGCCCAATATACGACTATCACTACAGCCTTGGGGCATGAAGGAAGGGCACTTAAATTTGGGGATATTTTCCCACAGGGTATAGTCTTCTTCTCGTCATCTGAGAGTAATTTGTGATAGGGACTCCCCAGCCTGGAAGAGCATTGGGGTTCCACTGAACCCTGACGATAATTGCGGATACAGCCGCCTGTGTCGATGGCGCATGTCAGAGGATTTACACACATCTGGGCCCTCAAAAAGGCAGGGATAGAGCTCTCTCAAGCACAGTACCAAGGTATACATAAAGTTAGTTCTGCATCGAGTCACTGGAAAAGAACGTACGAGGCACGATTTCCTGCAATGATCTTCTGCAGAGATGAATAGATTGATTTAATCATCATAGGACAAATTGAGTGGCAAGATGGCCGAGTGGTTAGGGCGTCACATTTTATGCCCGTTCTTGCCAAAGCCGACCATATCCTTTTTGGCAAAACTTTTTGCCTCAATTCGCCCTACACTTGTCACCTACCTCCAACCACAAAGAGATGAGTCGTAGCCCGCATAGAGCTGGAAGGTCTTCGCCAAGATTCCTTTTGATTAGGGCACCGGCTCGTCTTCCTGTCGGGTGATATGGGATCCTACTTAAACCAACGAAGTGTTTTTCAGACCAGAGGTGAAATTATAGTCATACAACTAGCCTACTAGAGGATGCCTCTCAATGTTGGAGAAGCTTGGGTGCTTGTCCACGCACGACACTTACCGTTAACCGCATTGGCAGACCCACAAAGAAAAGGGAAAATTTCCAATAGACTGAATAGACAGAGGTAACGGAATCGATGGATAACGATGTTGGTTATTCTACCAGGCAATGTTATTCTTATGAGAGTCTGTGATGACAGGATAAACAAAAGAAAGGATTGTAAGAAACCCAAAACGGGCAACTGGGTCCGAGATATAGAAGGGATAGGTGTTATGAAGGTAGCAACATCGTTGTCGTGAGTATCAGCTCACAAAATAGACTAGCTAGCTTGAAGAATCAAATACTCTCTCTTAACACTCCTTCTCCCCCTCCGACTTGTCTTTCTTGTGATACATCACCCAGCCCGCGACGGGTTGCAGAGAATCCAAGCCCGTAGTCTCGTCAGCGAGAGGCTCCTCTAGTGGCCGGCCACTGGATTTGGCATCAATCCCGATCATCCCCGCCACCATCACCGTGTCATAATCCACCCCGTTATCATTCACATGCACTGGCACCGAGGAGAATCCCGGGGGAATAGCCGACGTGTTGATGTAAGGATACCGTACGCCGTCAAGCTCACACTTAACCGCCCCCTTATGCAAACCCGTGTCAGGAATCAACTGACCCTGCGCACTCCAGAAGCAAAACGCCGTGACCCAGCCCGACAGAAAGTCCTCCCCACTCCCCGGAATAAACCGGTGTACACACCGACCCCAGAACTCCCGGGCCGCCGGGCCCGTCGGATCGTCAAAGCAAGCCACGAACCGGGTCAGCACCGGACGGAGCAGCGCCGCAAATCGCGCCGGCTCATCCCCCAAAGCGGGCAGCCGGTCCAGTTTCTCCACCAGCATCTCCCAGTCCTCCCGCTCGCCGAGCATGGTCACGCTGGGGATGCCGCAGAGCAGGAAGACCGATAGGCTGAAGTACTCCTGCATGCTCCCCATCAGCAGGATCGCTGCCACGACCCGGTCATTCTCGGTGGTGGTGCTGAAGTCAGGCATGACCCAGGCGCGCAGGTCCGGGTCCACCACGTTCTCCTGGATCGCGGTCGACAGGGCGAGCGCGATCGCGCCGAAGTCGACCGTGTCAATGGTCCCACCAGCGTATACTCTGAGTTGCTTGCGGCCCTCGTGGGTGACGAACTGGGAGCGGAGCTTCTCGGCGTTTGCGTTGATGTAGAAGGAGACCTGACTGAGGATCGCGAACCAGATGTCCTCGGGCCGAACGGTGAAGTCGTGATGGTGGCAGTAGGCTTCAAAGAGGGCGTCGACGAAGCCGTTGCTCGCACCGGTGACGTGATTGTTTTCTAAGGGGTGAGAGAAGCCGCTCCGGATGATGCGCTGGCTTTGCTTGTGTTCATCCTCGCAGGACTGCTCCAAGAGCATCTCGTCGCTCGTTACGCGCTCTCTGTGCCATTGTCGAGTGCTGTGGTCTGCGGTGTGGATCGTGACAGGCATCTCGAGATATGCTGAGAGCTTGACTGTGGAAGATGAATGTTCTGAAGTGATGGATGTAGGGTTGGATGTGTGTTGAGGGAGGACCGGTTCAAGAGAGATGTTGAGGGGCATAGATAAATACCGCAATGCTGTGGCTGATTCACTTCCACACTGTGTTCAGCCAGCCACTGAAAGACCACCCCCCCTGGTTCCTGACTGGCCATAGGAGCTCACCGCCTCAGCTGCCGCGTGTCTAGTGACTCAGTGAGCAACTGCGCTCCACTTGTAGGCTGTGGATAAGGTGGTTCCACCGGTCGATCTTTCCCAGATTGCCTGGAATCCACCACATGGGGCAATCTCCGGCTCGCCAGTGAACTCAGCATCTCATTTCTCTTTCTTGTTTGTTGTCCTGCCCCTCTTATTCTCTTCTCCCTGCTCTCTTTCTTTCGTCTCTTCCTTTCGCATGGGTGGTTTATGACGAAGGACAACCACTGGCCTTAAGCCACGGATACCTTTGATAAGACCATGTTCGCTGCTTGTCTATCCCTTATCCATCCTGTAAGCGGCTAATCTTATCGAATGGAGTAGAAGCATGGTCCCTGTGTGACCTACTTACTTCATCTGTTGCACCAGGTCTTGGTGCCCGGTTTTGTGATCTCTCTGATCATGTGATGAGCCTGTCCGAAATTGGTACCAGGATACAACAGTAGAAGTAATTGTACGTGATATGGGGTACAAAGCTCGTTTTATGTAAGATTCCGAGCTCTCAGATTGAAGGGCTAGTGTTGATACCTACATATGTACGTGGTATACCCCGCACCGCACCGCGGGGTAATCCTCACTCCGGATAGACTAACCCTCAATATCGGATCCCACCATTCACTATCAGTCCTCGGAAATTCGAGCATCATCCGCTACATGCCACTGATCTCCAACTCTGAAGCCCACTGGGAATGGGTCAGTGGGATCTAACCCCACCTGACGAAACCCGGTGATCCATGCACTGCCCTTGACAACCGGAAGCACCGCCTCGTACTGGCCCACCCGCGTGGTCCCCTCAATCCAGCACTCAAAGCTACTGCCGATGATGCTGCGGTGTTGAAATCTCTCCCCAACTTGCAGCTGGCCCCGCGCATGCATCACCGCCATGCGTGCCGAGCTCCCCGTTCCACAGGGACACCGGTCAAATCGCCCAGGTGACACCACCACCGTGTTCACAGCCGTCAAATCGCCCGTCGAAGCAGACCCAGTCAACGGCTCAGTGAACTCCAAGATACTGACCCCTCGGATCTGGGGGTTGTCCGGATGCACAGGCACGAAGTCACTCTGCTGCACAGCCTGCTTGATGCGCTCCCCGATCTCAATCAACTTCGGCCCATTGCGGTTCTCAATCTTCAACCCCCCCGCAATCTTCGTCGCATCAACAATGGCATAGATCATCCCACCCCAAGCAATATCCACAGACACCGTCCCCAACCCCGGGACCTCGACAGGAAGATCTAGAACAAAGACAAACGAGGGCACATTGTGGAACGCGACCGCAGTGCATTTGCCATTCGCGCAGTCGGCGGTGACGGCCACGGGGCCAGCAGCTGTATCCAATAGGAGCTCCGTCACAGGCTCCTGCATCGCCACCATGCCCGTGTCCAGCAGCACGGTGGTGGTGCAGATGAGATTGCCCCCGGACATGGGCGGGTACTCCTCGCTCTCCATGATGAGGAACCCCGCGTCGGCCTTGGGGTTGCACGGCGGCAGGACGAGGTTCATGCACATGGCCGGCCGGCCGCGGGGCTCGTTGAGCAGCAGCTGGCGAATGTGGTCCTCGTGGTCGCGGAAGTGCGCCAGCTTCTCGTACATGGTGCTGCAGTTGGGCGGGTCGAGCACGCCGCCCACGATCACGTCGCCAACTTCCCCGGCGCAGTGGCAGTCCACGATGCTGATGGTGCGTTTGAAATGCATGGCTGTCAAGATGATTTTTGTTTGGATGGTCCCATGATCTCTCAAGCGACAATGTGCGATTTATAGGAGGGTCGTCGCTATCATGCCCAGATGAGGGTGGCGGCTGCACTAACCCGCTTTCCCGGACCTGCAGTGCGGGGTGGGCTAGGCTTATCTAGAGATAACGCACACTGTAGGTACTGTACAATGCAGTTTTCCCCAAAGAAATCAACCTACTAGTGGCCTCGGGCTCCTCCTTTGGGTTCCTGGAGCTGTTCGGGCGAAGTGCAGACTTGTGGATTGGTTTGTCCGTGTGTTATATTCCATTGCCAAGCACCCGCCGCTCGTCTTGCCTCTCAATCCGACCGTTGGTGACACTTCTGGGAGCCTGTTGTTAATGAGGGACACGCACTGCTAGAGTAATAGATATTCAAGCATGCAGCACATCCAAGAACTCGCAGATTGTGTTCTGAGACGGATGCTTGGCTGGCCCTCGGCTTCCTTAGGGCTTCACTAGCCCCCCCGGCGGGTGCAGGGGTATTCTTTTCGACAGCGAGACAAGAGTAAGTTTATCAGTGAGAATGTGCTAATCTTCATAGTATTGGTATACTGTACATTAATCTCATTTGGTCATTTGATAATCGTCACTTAGCTTGTGTTGCAGTCGTCACAACCTTGTTTGAAAGGGAGCAGAGGGCGGGAATGGCCACGGTGCCTTAATCCTCGAACCACGGGTCGGAGATCGTCCGCTCGGGGGCCAGAGGGAGATAACCGGAACTACCTAGTCTTGCGAGTTATTCGCGGCAGCGATCATCTAGATGCGCATTACATGTCGGGCTACTAGCCTGTCGAACGCAGGAAACCGCGATTCTACGCTATACGTCGTACATACGATTCCATTGGAGCCCGGACAGTAGGCTAGTGGATGAGAGACTTCTTGGGAGGTTTCGTGGCAGTAAGCCTTTGCAATCATATTTGGAGAGAGTGTGGCTTATATACAAGTCGATACAGCTCATCATCATTACTACATATGAACAATATATACAGTGAGGGACACCCATTTACAAGGACAACCGAGCATCTACAACGCCAAGAGCAGGGCCACAAAGGACACACCCACCAGGAGGGAGGCGAAGTCAGTGCGCAACGCAGGGGCCCAGTTCTCCTTCTGATCGTCCGAGTCACTGTCACTGCCCTTGCCACTGCTCCCACTGCCGCTACCGCTCTTCCCCGTCGCGGTCGCGGTCGCGGCACTCGCAGTCTGCGTGTTCGGCGTCCCCGTCACCTGGGGCACGGCCGTGGCTCCCGTCCCAATCTCCAGAACATGGTCGGGCCCGGGGTTGGTGTTCGTCTTGGCGAGGTGGATCTCGTTGTTGGCGAGGTCGTAGACGACGTAGGCGCTGCGCAGGAAGGTATCGCCCAGCAGGTAGATGCCGCCGCTCGCGATCTCGCTCTCCGGGGCGATGCCGAGGGCACAGTACCCGAAGCTGGCTTCCAGGAGCATGTCGCTCAGGGGGATGGAGAGGTTGAAGCCGGCGAAGGCGAAGACGATCTCGTAGTCGCTCTTCCGGGCGGCGTCGCACTTCAGGACGGCCAGCCCCTGGCTCTCGTAGTACTCGCCGCCCACGGCGTCGATGATGTCCATGGCGGTGCCCGTGGGGAGGTAGGTCAGCGAGGTGCCGCTGTCCAGCACGCTGACGGCGGGGAAGGCGGTGTTGTTGACGCTGATCGATTTCCCGGCCTGGGTGACGTGCACGCCGCTCAGGTTGACCGCCAGCTCCGAGTACTCGCCTTGTTCGGCTTGGATGGGCAACGTGTGCAGGCTGCCGCTGTACTTGGCCGTGTTGATCCCGCCGAACAGGATCGTGCCCTCGCCCGCGTCGATGTCGTCCAGCCACAGGCTGTACGCCGCGGATTTGATGTAGCCCTGGTTCACGAGGGCCTCCGGCAGGTTCGCGTACCCCTCGTCGTTGCGGAGGTCGGCGTACTCGTTGCTGGCGTATCCGATGCCACATACGCCCTCTGTGTACGTGGTCAGTTGAATGGGAAACCAATAAAGAGGGAGCGGTCGCAGAGGGGCTACTCACGTTGAGTACTGCTCTCCTCAGCCAGACCAAACTGGAAGTCGGTCAGGGTTACGTTCCCGAAGGCGACGGTGTCGGTCACGTAGTCTCCAATGGCCCCGCTTCCGTCCACATACATGATGGCGAACTCGTCGTTGACAACGTTGAATGTGGAGGAAGAGGATGAATCGAAGACCCCATAGGGGTTGTCGGAACTCGAGTTGCCTGCGTTGACCCAGAGGTCGCTGCTGCCGGTGTCCAGAATCACTTCCACCGCCTGTGAGGGGGTGCCGAGGTTCAAAGTGATCGCATAATACGTTTCCTGGAGCGATTGTTAGAAAATCTACATCACACCGGCCAGTATGGGAGCTTACTTCGTTGTCGATATCTGTCTCCGGCGCTGATCGTTTGTGGCGAGCATGGCTCAAGCCCTGTCGCCGATGGATATCATATTGAACTGTAGCGGGCTGGGCGCGCTCGTGCAGAGTGAGAGCGCTTGTTGACTGCGCGAGACAGGCCAACGAAAGGAGAAGAGTGCTCCTCATGATCGACTGCTGGGTTGACTGGTAGGGTAGGCGATGGTGTCGATCGAGCTGGAGGGTGCAGACTGCAGAGATGCAAAGGATGCAGGGGGTTTTGAAGGGTGCGCCTGCGCCTGGTTTATCGCTTAGACTTCCACCAACGGTCCCTGAACTGGCACGCTTGAGTCTTGGAGCCCCGCTAAGTATGCCTGCCTAGTCACGAAACTAAGCCACAACAGTGATAAGAGGCCTTGGCTATGGGGCTATGTAACCTTGCACTTGAACCCTTCGACCCTTTCTCGACGATTTGACTTTGCAAGGTGGGACGATAAGGCGGAGGCTCTCGCTTGGCAGCCCACCAGATCCTCGGTCACTCGGTGGGTGAAGTTGGTGTTTACACTTGAGAAAGTTGACTGTAGACTCTAAGCCCTTTAGGGAGGCCGCAAGCAGCGACTAGCATTAGCGAAGCCTAGTCACTCATCGTAGTTTACTTAGTAAGTTGTTATGCGAGATGAGGTCAAGCATTTAGCGCCCTTTGACTCATTGCTGCCTGCCAAGTGGGGATCCACTGGATGTTCTTCCCCTTTTTCCTTCTTCCTTTCTCATGCAGTGCCGTGCCCAGAAATTCCAAGAGTGATGTGTTAAACGAGGCTGGACAACACAGCCGTGACGCGAGAGAACGTCACCGACTCACAGTTGACGGTTAAAAAGTCGACCGGGCCGGCTGCTGCCTTCTCCTATGTGCCAATGTGGAGAACCTTTCCCTGCGCCCGCCGCCCAGGGCCCCAGGCCGATATGATCAACGTCGGGAATCGAATCGAGAGAAACAAGAAAAAAACATTACGGCTGTGGCTTTTTCCTTCTCCCTGGTCGCCACCTGCTCGGAGTTCCGGAAGCTAACATCGATAGTCGTTGATGTCGCGGAGCCTCTATACCCAAGTGGGTAGAAAACTCTGACGGCATAGTGGGGTGTAAGCACCGATGAGCCAATGGCATCAGTCCCAATCCGGCCGATAAAGTGGATTGATTAAGGGGAAATTGCAAAGTTGGTTTGGGGATGTGATTTTATCCCCAAAATTCTTCCCAAGATGAAAAGGAACGGGGGTGGTGGTTTATCGGTGATTCGGTTTCGATGCAGGGACCTTCGCGATCGACGCACAGTGTGACAGCCAAGCAAGTCTCTCGGCGATATCCGTGGAGGCACTTCGGACCCTGATCCCTTTTGAGTAGGACGAACTGGAGTTCTTGGTGTTCAACCAAGCGGTGACTGCTGCACGGTCTATATGGAACGAATCTGTCACCTCGCTGGGTCGATAATCTCCCGCCCTTTGATGTGCATGCCAGTAATCCTGTAAATGTGCGATACAGAGACTGTATAGGGTCAAGTTGATGACCACAGTTTACATAGGCCCTTTTTAGCGGTTAAATAAGATATTTATTACCTACTAAGATCCCGGAGATTGCGAAGCCCCAGTGCATTCTTACTTGTTCCAAGAACTGGCGCCTTGAGTATTAGTATTAAAGCGCAACCCCGTTTTTATTGCGCTTGGGATAAGTCCATCAAACCGGCTCCAGCCAATCGAAGTGACGATGAAGATGTTGGGAACAAGACAGGGAAAGGATAATAAAGACACTGTGGCTTGATATTAGCATCTTTATCTGTTTTGATCCTCGGGCTCTTTCCTGACCACAAAGATATCAAAAGCCTAGGGAGTTTTCTTGAGAAGAAACGTAGTAGCTCTAATCAGATTCAGCCGTATTGAAAAGAAATGGGTAAAAGCCACCAAGAAGGTGAGAAACCACGAGCAAGAGTTGTTCTGCCATGGACAAGAGATGCACGATCAGATGCACGGTTTTCTTGTTTATTTCCGCTTTGGGAAAGCTTCACGTGTGACGGATTAGGAAAGGCTTGTCGGCATCATGGATGCCTGAGGGATCCGACCACTTCATTTGAAGCGATTCACCAACAGAGTTCACACGCAGATCACTCAGTTTCAAGCACCAGAGGTTCTTCAATGCCCATCCCTGGGCGTCATGAGTATTCAAAAGGCCTATATAGCTGCCAGAAGTGACGATCTATGTTTAACATCCTCATCATGGCCATCATCATCAATTATTTCTGGCCTGTACTGAAAGCAAGGAAGTATCAGCCCAACTGTTTGTAATAACATACTGTAGACTATACTGTAGCTACTCAAGTCTATGGTATCTTCTAAAGAAGAAATCTTCTTCTCCAATGATTCCTTGGAATTGTACAAAGACTCTCATTAGTCTCATATCAACTTGCCATCTGCATTTCTCCTCTTATCTCTTCTTCTTTTCTATTTATTCTTCTCGATCTCCTTCTCAAAAACTTCTTCTTCCGCATGCAGAAGGTTTCTCGCTGCAAGAAGTATCATCAAGATTAGTGAAGATGTATAGACCGTAGGGATCATTTTGCAGTAACTGCGCTACGGAAGGCCATACAAGCTTTCTTTGCCCAGAACTTCCTTGTCGATATTGCCACAGCAAAGGACATGTCATTCGAAACTGTTCACAGTGCCCTGTCTGCCCAAGTTGCGGGCTGAGAGGGCATGATCCCAAATGCCCACAACGCAGAAGAAATCAATATTTACGCGACCAAGATCCACCTGAGCGGTCATCAAGGCCGCAAGGAACATCCCAGCCAGGACCACGAAGTCGTTTGTTTCCAGAAAGCTTCCCGAGTCGATCGCAGCCAACCCCAGCTAAGGGAAGAAGTTCAAGTGCATCAAATGCAATGAGTCCCAGTCCTCTCGGACTATAGCCTTCCCACTATCTCGTGTGGAGGGTCATATCAAAGATCACTAACCAGTTTCTCTTTCCTGCTACCAGAACTCGTCCGTCATCTGCCCCGAGATCAAGTTTCCGCCGATCAAGGAAACCTTGGCCCACTTGCTAGAACCCTTACCGAAATAGAGAGACCAGAGCTTCGTCATATTCCATACAAGGATTCGATTTCGGCCATAGGAACAATCGATAAATACGTCGATATCTTGGAAAACGCTCTTTACCCGGCAATAATACAGTTCGAGAACAAGGTCGTGACTACAGAGATGTAGGAGAAAGTTACCTTTCCGCGATAAAAGTTTGTACCAACAAAATGTAGGTTGCATACAGTCCGTTAAAAGCAGGCTTTGACAGAAGAATGGCAGCGTGGGCAATGGCTACCTTAGCTTTGTCACCGATGACCGCAACGCAGATTATTGGCGCCCATATGTAGGGCAATCGGAGAACCCCAAGAACCGGGTCATGCAGCACCTTGTGGCTATTATTAAGCGAGACGATAGTACGCTGCACTCTCATATAGTGGCAAAGGGGGATGGACACCGCGCGATTAACTTCATTAAACTATGGACTCCGGTCTGGCCGGACCATATCAGTTGCCATATCCCTATGGTCTTTGCTAGTATTCTGGAGATGTTCTTATGCAGATGCTTCCAGTCTCTGGCGCCAGGAATTCTGGAAGAATACTTCGGCAAGGCAGAATACGCAACAGTTGGCTTAAAACGTTGTCCCACCTCTGCTCCAAGGAATCTCACTTGCCCCTAATGTAAGACACAGATGCTCACTGCAGCTTGAGGGTTCACCAGACCTTGAGATTAGGGCATAGCCTACTTATCGGTCAAAGCGACGGGGAGGAATCCAGCCCCTACTACTCCGGACTGGAAATGCTCCCAAGCGTCAGGAGTATGTAAGATCTTGACTAAGGGGGCAAGAGATCAGCTTG
This sequence comes from Aspergillus japonicus CBS 114.51, assembly GCF_003184785.1. Taxonomy (NCBI): domain Eukaryota; kingdom Fungi; phylum Ascomycota; class Eurotiomycetes; order Eurotiales; family Aspergillaceae; genus Aspergillus; species Aspergillus japonicus. The sequence goes on along the minus strand of NW_020291641.1, from coordinate 661,108 downwards.
AGATGCCGGATTTGAGCCCGCTAGACACCACGGCCCTACGGACCAACCCATTTCACATAGACTACTGTCTAAGAGCCGTGAAAGGTGCTTTTAGAGATCCCCGAGAGGTTGTGAAGCCTCGAGGTACTCTCGACGCCCTGGTCGGAATTGTTCTAGACCAACACAGCTATCTCAGGGAGGACCAACCACCGTTGAATGGCGCGTTCGGGGAGTGTACCGCCACTTGGGGCCTCCAATTTTTACTCCAGAGAATTCGCTCATTTGGTCCTTTACTTTCACCCAGGAGATAATCAAGCTCTCGATACCTTTCTCCTTCAAGCGGATGCGGCCAGACGAAGTTGATATCATACCCCAGGCAAACAAGAATCTCATTCAAGCAAGCAATCTACGGATCATCATTTTCTGTGATGCTGAAGTGGCACGGTTCCTAAGGCCAGGGACACCGATCCACCTTAAATTCAGAGGAATTAATGTGACAGCCTTTGCTGAGATCGAAAAGAATTGCATAAGGCGGGTTTATATCCACGCACCAAGGCCACTGTCAATGTTATGGGCAAACACTGGACGACAGGTGGTTCAATGGTGTGAGATCTTCAGGTTCAGTGCGATCGTGGCAGGGCTTAGTACTGCAAATACGACATTCTACGAGAGAGCACTCGTGGGACGACAGATAATAAAACTTTATTGCAATGAAAGAGACGAATACGGCAAGTAGAAGACGACCGCAGACTCGACCGATCCTGGTATTCTCGCCTGGTTGGATCGCAAGGGCTTTCGGACAAGAGCTGCGCTCGAGCGATTTGAGGCCATTGGAGGGTCGTTTGCTGCATCTCTCTACTTACTTTGGATATGCTTACCGCGACGACCTCAGGGAAAAGCCATGTCAACCATCAGTCACACGCCAAACAAGAAGAAGATAAATGGTCCACGAGTCTTTTCTGAGGAGAAGGTCCAGGCAATGAAGGTTCTCTACGCCGAGATACAGGAAACGTGGCGTGAGGAAGCTCCGTTTTAAATCCCTCAGGCCCAGGTAGCGTGCTAGATGTCGAGGACCTCAGCGACGAGGAACTCGCCGAGGCAATTACAGCGGGCGAAAGGGATGACCTTGAAGCCACAGGGTTGACCGTGTCTTCCCAGAGCAGAAGGGCTCAGGTTGAGGTCACACGAGTATCCAGAAGTGCCATTGAGACCAGTAACGAAAAGCAGGCGTCTGGAGCGCAGCGAAGTTATGGAGAGCTAACAAAACAAGAGATCCAGACACAGGTGAGCCTCCTGACCGGGCGTCGTTACCTAGGGAATGACTGGTGGTCCGGCCATAAGAAGAAAGAGGAGCGCAAGCTATATGGCATGAGGTTATACATTCATACTGTGAATCGAATCATGGTTGAAGGCTTCTACACCAGGGACAATGAGGATGGTATCACAGTCCAAGCCGAGCTCGCTCCGCTTGGAGAAAGGCATCCCAAAGCCTTTGTTTCCCCTAAAACAACGAACGACCCAGCATCCCGTTTGGCTTTCCGAGTGACTTTAAAGGATGAGAAGGGGGAACAAAAGGTTCTTCATCCGACAGTGTCAACAAACTCTCTGGAAGCTATATTCAAGATCAATAGCTTGGTCGACTGGCTAGATGGTGCCACAATTCATGATCTAAAAGCCCGACGCAGACGGCACATTTACATCCACCCAAGCAATAAGAATGTTGAATCTTCCTGGGCGGTGGTTATATCCTGGATGACGGTTCACGGGTCAAGTCAGTGCCACCTAGTACAGCAAAACGTACAAAGCGTCCAGCGACGAGCCCGAGCCCGCGCAGCCCCGTGGTAAGAAAGTCTCAGAATAGGCTCGCTGCCATGCCTCCGCCTAGCAAAAGAAAGCACTGTATCTGAGTCTTAATACTACTGCTGTTCTCTGTCACCGGTACAGTCAATAATTACTGCTGTTCTGTAAATACAATTCTGTCCAAGTGCCCTCACCATATAACATGCGGATTATCAATTAGGGGTATAAGCAACTTTGTAGCACATTTGTAAGCATCTCCCCAAGCACATTCTCATAAGGCCTAAAGAGTTTCAGTTTATTCTGCCGGCGGAATATGAAGCAAAATACTGAAGACGGTAGGGATTGTGTGTATCCTCTATAATGATTGATATAGGCACCAGCAATCGTTCCCACACAACCGGCAATAGTATTCCAAACATTTGTATACAGTGCTTACATGAGAAATTATTAGGGGATTTTAGGGCTGAGGGTAATTTGACTAGGGTTCTATATCAAAGTCTCTTTTAATTTTTTTTTTTCAAGGATTTTTCCAATACTTATTTTGTGTATAGTAACGTAAAGCAGAGGAAGCCGGAAAGCATACTTGAAGCTCTACTGCTGACTTGGAGAGGACTGGTTGTATTAGAAGGCCTGCTGGTGCTGATATCAATTACCATAGAGGATAGCGACTGGTATCCGCTGGAAACTATTTCTTGGGGTGGCCTGAGCATGGGGAACGCAGACTTCAGGATTGAATATTGGACTGTTTTGCTGATGAGCTGGTGCAAACCAGGCGGGGAAGATATACTGCCGGCAAGATACGAAGGCGGTAAGTGAAAAAAACAATGGTAAGACAGGGGTTCGAACCCTGGAGACTCTCGTCATTGGGTTTCTTAAGGTGTTAAGCAACATTTCTTAAGGCCAACGCCTTAACCACTCGGCCACCTTACCATTTTAATCAATCTTTATCTTATTTTATAATCTTATGTTATTTCGATCAGAGTACCATTTTTAGCCTACTGTCATGACCTATCATTCACTTATTATACTTTAATCAGTCTGCTTTTAGCTGTAGCCTATGTGTTTGTTACATTTAGATTTAGCTACACAGTACTGGGGCATAGTCTGCTTATTAAAATTTATAATACTTATCTGGGCGGGCCTTGTACCCACCCAAATGTTATACTGTTAGATAGTTAAGGCACCTGCCCTGCTATCCTAAGCCTCAGCAACTGTGAATAGGACCTATTGTTCTCTGAAGGCCTTGCCCCTTGAAATAAGCTTGCTATATCTTATACCATTGTTAACCCTTAATATGATACCAATATTATACATAACATCATTATCTCATAAGTCAAATTTGCCTAGTTAGGTAATATCTAGCTGATTAATGGTTTTGATTCAACCATAGATACAGCCTAAATCTTTTTATTGTTCCTGGAAGGTCAGCTCTATTCATGTCAATGATGCATCTGGTTTACAGTCTGAGCCCTGCCCCAATCTCATCCACATTCAAGCTGCGGATTGCATCTCTTTCTCTTTTTGTTCTTGAGTACTCTGCCTTGCAATCACTGGGGGATCCTCCACATACCCGGTCAGGAAGCCGATCAAGGTGAGCATGTGAGAAGAAGTGAGTGGCGCCAACAGCAGGTGGCTGGAATCTGCAACCTCACCATAAGTGCCATCCAGGTGATTAGAATTAATGACAAGGATAAGCAACATCACAATGAATATCTACAGCAGATCAATTTGTAATTGGCCGTCAGGGTCTGCCAGGCGTTGAGACCAGGCTAGGAGATACAGAGCAAGGTCACCGCCATATTCATTGCTATCAATGGAAGGTCCAAGCATAACATGATCTGGTACAACCAAGAGAGGTCAAACATAGGCTCAGTCTTTGTAGGTCTGGAACTTACGCCATTGTGATGGCGACCCAGACTCAGCTGGCGTCATCTGAGGGGCACCTTGACACTCGACAGGAGCACTATGACAATACCTGGCATGGCATGGATTGCTGTCAACTCTGCTCCTGCTCTCTGCTACCATCAAAGACATGAAATGAAGTCCATTCACCATGCCAGCCAGAAAGCACAAATTGACCTGGCGATGGTCAATGTATCCATCCCTGCACTCCTAAGTGGCGGCCCTCCTAGGGGAGTCCGACCTGTATTTTCGCTTTCACTCGAAGGACGATGACTTCGCGCTTCACACCTATGACATAAATATCATGGGCTGATTCAGCTGTCCTAATGATGAATGCGGTTCGACTGGGTGGTCTAGCAAGAAGATCGCGATCACCATTCGGATGTATCCTGAAGCCAGATACAATGCGCGTGTGTATCACCAGCGCTGCCAGGAATGCAAGCGGCTCAGCCAGTCGATCCTCGATGACTCGTACGCGGAGCGGGTCGCATATCGCTTGAAGAAATGGAGTGGAATCAAGATGGAGGTCCCGGTGTATGGTGGGGAGAGTAACGGTCCCCACATCAGGTCCCTGTGTGAGGGCTGCAAAGCTGGACACTGCTCTGAGGAAAGATGGTATTGATGAAAGAGAAAAGGCCTTGGGTTTTGTATGTTTATAGGGTTTGTGTTAGATGCTCATTTGTGTCTATTCATATTTCGGCCAAGGGAAATTGATACCTCTGCTGTCGACAGCTGTGTTATTAAGCATTATATCTAGGATATGGCTAGTTCACCACACTTATCACTCAGAGGGCATTAGTCACTATTGAGCTCTCACGCCTCAAAGTGGCCAACAGGGGCGACAGGATGGTTGGAACTGGCCATCCAGTAAGCATACACTGTCGCACGTCCAATCGCTTACAGTACTAGTTTACCCCTGTGAATACTATCGCGACCAGCACAAGATTAGAAAAAAGATATGTTGAAGAGCCTACTATTGGATTATCCTAAAGAAAACCCTCTAACAAAACAGGAGATTATCAATCCCTACACGGGCCAAAAGTCTGCCCGAACCTGCAGGGCCACCTGCTTCAGGCCATCCCCATCGTCCGCCGTCATGATGGCGCTATAAATCATTTCGTAAGCAGAGTGCATCAGAGTTACATCGAAGCCCTCCTCCGTGAGTTCCTCCAAGAGGAGGGGCTCGATACATTCCTCCCCGAACTGCCGGATGAGCGTCCGCCCCCAGTCTGCAGTCAGATACCGCGCGAGCATCGACTGGAGGCAATGGACGGGGGCGAGCATGCGCACGGGGTACCGCTCGTGCCGGAAGGCTCCCGGAAGCCGGTGATCGGTGGCCAGGATCAGATCGCGCCGCGCCAGGTGGTCGAAGATGACGCGGTGGCCGATCGCGCGATTGCCGGGGAGCGCCCAGCGCATGGGGAACACGCGCACGTCAAAGTGGGTATGCTCCCCGTTGATGTTGACTGTGTCGAGGTGGAAGACCCTCTCGGGGTGGGACCTCTCAGGGATCCGGTAGTAGCTGCAGCGATCATTGCCAGTCACGGGCACAAAGCCCGCGGTGAGCAGGTTGTTGACTGCCCGGGTCATATCAGCATCTTGGACGACGAAGTCAATGTTGTTGCAGGAGAATTTCGCACCGTAGACAACAAAGGCCAGTTGACCCCAAAGGATATGATGGATGCCGGCGCGGTCGAGCACGGAGGATACGTGACCGGCGGTGGCTTCGGCTACTGGAAGGTCGGGGTCTGTTGCGTTCGACATTTTGTGGTGGATCTACGTGTGGTGATGGTTCCTAACTGTTTAAATATGATTCTCAGGCCCAAGTGGTGAGAGTGAAGATAGTCATGCAATTCGGCATTGGGAGTCTTTTATATTTATTGAGAAAGAAGAAACGAACGGAGTGATCCGGTCATTCGCGGCAATTGTCGAGAAACCCAACATCGTGAGCGAAATACAAAGGGGATACTTACAGCAAAGAAGACCATGATCTGTTCGTAGCACAGGAGTGTTCCCCTGTCTCTTTGTTAGGATTCTCGCGAGGTTCAATCTATACAGGCAAATCTCTACGAAGACCGGCATAGCATCATTGTATGGTTCCATGGGCTAGCAATAAGATATAAGCAGATTACAGACTCAAAAACAAAGTATTGGAACTTATATTTGACATTTGTGCCCAAATTAAAACACCAAGAAAGAGGAAAAGACATAAAGTGGTGTGGTTGTTCATGCATCTGTTTATAGTGTGGTACCTGACGCGACAACATCTCGCCCTATGCAAAATATCTTCATTGCTTAGCTTCGGTTCTCTCATTCGAATATATGTGGAACAGGTCAGGTCAGGTACATACTGGTTGTCTTTAAATGTGTTTGACAAACAATCCCTTCGTTGTAGCGGTGGGGTCAGTATCCTTGTAGAACCGCGGTGGAAGCTACCCAGAAACGATGTCAGAGCCTTGAGACGGGCATACTAAAGAAAAGCTGCACAGTACTGTACCTGATATGATATTTGCGATCAATTGACCAGCCACTTTGATGCCTCGTTCATGCAGTGTCGGTGCTTTGGCCGCAATCTTTCAGGAGCTTTTTGGTGCGACCTTTCGCCAAGGACAAGGGAGTGGATCCGGTGTTAGCAGGAAGATGGGGGTCGGCATTCGCAGCGAGTAACATTTCAATGATCTTCAAGTCAGGAGCGGATTTATTCAGTATCGCCAGGAAGAGAGGTGACCGGCCAAGTTGACATTGAGAGTTGACGTCAACACCCTCCGCGGCAAGCAGAAGCTCCACGATCGCTCTGCGATCGGCCTTCACTGCTTTTGATAATGGCGTCTCCTGCGAATCATCCTTGCTGTTTGGGTCAGCACTGGCGGCCAGTAGCAACTGAACCACTTCTTTGTGGCCACGCTGTGCAGCCACCGCGAGGGGTACCGTGCCATCAGCCAAGCTTTGACATTCAAGATCCACAGCTCGTGTTCTGAGCAAAGCATCGACTACTTCGTTGTGTCCGTGATAGGACGCCTCCCACAGTGGTGAGTGTCCCGTTGCGTGTTCCTTCGGGTCGGGGTCCGCGCCAGCGGCCAGGAGCCGATTGACTGCCCCCTTGTGCCCTTCTTCTGCCGCTGCATATAGCGGTGTGAAGCCGTAAGTGTCCTGAGGATCAGGGTCCACGCCGTTCTTGGCAAGTAGCAAGCTTATCAGCGATTCTTCACCAAAGAACGCCAGATAGTAGAGTGGCGTCTGTCCTTCGTCATCGGGGCAGTTCGCGTCTATCCCAGGTGCGGTGAGCAGCATTCTGGAGATCGCTTCCTGCTCCCACGCGGTAGCTCTCCGCAGTGCCGTGCTACCATGGGGACACGTTGCGTTGATGTCAAGACGGGGTGTTTCGAGCAGCAGTTTGACTATGTCTTCATAGCCAAATTCGGCCGCCCACACCAGCGCTGGTGTTGAATGCCTAGAATCCTTCGCATTCAGATTCAAGTTGCTTATCGTGATCAGCCGCTTGACTATATCATATCTTCCATTCCGTGCAGCATTCACGAATGCCTTTTCCGCGATCGGAAGCGTCTTGTTGTCTGGTAGAGATGTAGACCGTACTTCAAGTGATTTCTGCGCAGTGGATTCCAGTCCGTTATCTGACGCCCAGATCAACGCCGAACCTTCGCAGTGTCTCCAGTCAAAACGGTAGAGGCACGGGTTTAGTTGGCGATAGAAACGTTTGGATGTCTGAGCGAGAGCGTTTATGTCTTTGGCTGCGTTCATCTGGTCTGCGATGGACAAGACTATCTCGGGTGGGAGCTTGGTCAACATCTTCGATGATTGGCTTGATGGGGATCTAATGTATGAACTTGTGTTGATAGAATCAGAATTCTCGAGACAGAATAATGAAGCTTCAAGGAGGTGTGAGATGTTCTGGTAAAGATTCAGGAAGAAGAGAACTCATGAAGGATATTTGTAGTTTGGATTACAAGAGATGACGGGATAATCATTATCCAGCGCCGGTGAGCGACTATGATATATCGCAACCATAAGTCCGGCTGCAGTGAATATTCTAGCTGCAGTGAATATATTGGAAGTACTTGTAGTCATATCTGGAAACAATCACGTGATGCAATGATATTCTGGGAAGAAGATAGACAGCCTCCTCTTCTGTGGTGAACGACGTTCCTTACAATGAATGATAGAGTACCGGTATCATCTGTGCCATACAAAGGGCTGTACTGGTTTGCACCCGAAAATTGACCGACATCTATCCTCCAAGCTCATCGAGGACGACCTTGAACCATGAATCTGAATGAGAAGAACAAGCTAACATGACAGCATCCCTAATACCCTGCTACAAGACACTATCCATCGCTTCTCTCGCCGCCCATCATATTACCCTAGTTTTCTCCAGTGCCATTGCATGACCCGCCATCAACTCCAACTGTGCCCTCCGAAACCTCCATCGCAGAACCGAGCACCCATGCTTTCTGCCCGCCTGTCCACAGGGGCGCTTATGCGGTTACTCGGCCCCCTTCCACTGCTGGCACCAATGATAGATAACCTTTGCACATTCTGCAATTTAGATAGTTGTCACTGGTACCAGTTATTCAATGACAACATCTCTGGTCTCCTTACTATCGCCCTCCAGCGCCTCCGTTGTCCCGACAAAATACCCCGTGTCTAGACATTACACCAGCAAGATCGAGATTGCGAAGCCGCTGTTCCAAAAGATCACTCACTTGCGCTGGATTTCTGTTTTCAATGTGCTTTCGTCAACCTTGAGGCTTTTCTCCAGCTGAGCACAAATGCAGGAAAGAAGAGAATCGGGCCGAGGCCGTGCTGATAGATTTGCTCCTCCTTGACTCAATCGCCAGCTGCACCAAACTATTTGATCACACAGAAGTCGGGCTGGAAATCCACTAGAAGATTTTAGATTAGGTTGACCCATATTCGAAAGCTGTAGTTGATGTTTTTAGTCGGCCACAAAGAGAGGCCTTTGTGAAGGCGCTTGTTGGTCAAGACAATTGCCTCCTTTGTACTCCATACAAAGCCCAAGGCAACGACGGAGGAGAGCACTCAGCTTTCTCTTGCAAAATAAAATTTGGCTCAAAGCAAACTTACAGAGATAAGAGTACGCCTTTTGTTGAGGGACATTGCAGCTTTGATTCATCTAGACGGAGTAACAATCGACTCTTGGTGAGACCCACACATATCAATTACCCCAACCTCAGCATTTGGTCCATCACCACCTTACTCCCTACCTCGCCTACTCATCAAGTCCTTCCTCCTACTCAGAGCAATCCACTAAGAAGAAGGCGAGATCAACCTCCCCACAAAGTCAACATGTCTAACCAGTGCATCCATGAGTTGCCGGTCCCCCCACAGGACTTGGACAAACATGGTTTGCCCATCTTCGAAGCTTTTCTTCTGGATCACATCCTCAAGTTCCGCACCAATAATCCCCAGCTGATGACCCAGTTCGGCTTCATCCGCAGCGGCTCCTGGGTGCGCTTCTACCGAGAATTCACGCCAGAGGAAAAACATCAACACGGGAAAGACGGAATGCAGTTGTTTCAAAAGTGTGATCTCAAGACCAATGATGTACAATCCACGTTTCACTTGGAGCAGAATCGAGAGGACATTGACGACTATGTGTACGAGGTGATGATGCCTTGGCTGAGGACGTCGGAGGTGACGATCAAGCCGGCGGGTACTGAAACGGTATGGCATTGGGAGAAATAAGGTGTGGGTGTTGATCGCAACTATTGGTGAGTCTGTAGAGAGCAAATGGTCCTGGCCTCATTCGGAGGCAGAGCCGTTCTCGCTAAGCTAATGTAAAAATCCTTGGTCATGATTTTGTTTTTGTTCCATAATTTGACGGCCCGGACGCACGTATACTGTACCTATAATGACTGCCTGAAATGTGACACACGTTATTCGGCACTTTTAGGGAGACAAAGGAAGAGATACCATATCGGTCTTAACGTGTTCGAAATGTCTGGCCAATTGAATACAATATATCGTGGAACAGGAACAGTATCGATGCCTTACTCACATCTGCGCCTCAGACATGATGTGAAATAGTCATCTAGGACAGCATGTCCTTCAAGAGACGCAATGATGCCTATGTGGCCATCTGGCGAAGAATGACCAGTGCGCCATGGTGGATATCCACTCCAAACTGCTCATACGCATCCTGCACAGCCGAGCCATCATACAGCCTCATTTCAGAATGACATTTAACTGACGATGGAAGACAACTCCAATCTCTGGGGCATTGCTCGGACGGGTAGATAACAAATTGTTCGATCACATCTCCCGGGAAGTGAGGAAGCAGCGCCTCACCAATCCAGTGTAGAGCTCGCGCAGATACGCCATCAGAGCTCAGGAAGTCTGATGAGGCTAGACACAGGACCCGAAAGCGGCCATTGGAAAACATCTCTAAGGCCGTCTTAGCAGGGCGAATGCCCATTTCCATGACAAGACTGGGTGTTGAGGTACATACCATCGTGTAGATCGCAATATTCTCCATCTGCGTATCTTTTCAGTCGGACATTCGGTAGTCTGGTCCCAGGCGTAAGAGCCAGCAGACATGATCCTGAAAAGGAGATCGCCTGTCCTGCTTTTATCGTGAGGATGCTTTCCGAGTATTCAATACCACATCCGCTAGAGAACGCATTTATCCTGCGACGACAACCCAGGATGCTATTGACTCCAGAAGTTGATCTATCTTCGCACAAGGACATCTCCTTCGCGGCGGCAAACTTCGCTGCGTACTGCCTATCAAACTCAATCAATTGCTGAGCGATGGGAAACCGCTCGCAGTGATAAGTCTTCAATATCTCATCCTGCTGGAGTGAGTCCAGAGAAACCGGAGTCAGTCCCATGATGGAATAGGCGAGTTTCCATCCCAGGTTGTAGGCATCCATCATGGAAAAATTCATTCCTTGGCCGGCCTGCAGAAAATACGATTGAATAACAAGTTAGCTACCACATTTCAAGCCGAGCTTCTTATTCTGATCGTACGTGCCATTGGGCTGTGGGTATGAGAAGCTGGGTTCATATCAGCAATTAGCCAGCCACAGGGAAGAGAGCTACATACCGTCTCCCACGAGAAAGATCTTGCCGATGTCATCGGCGTCTGAAACCACATACTGCTTCAAGATGCGCTGGCTAACCTGATAGCAAGACCGTCATTCGACCGCCGCCCTTAAACCCAGATGAAACGGACCTAAAACGCGACAGGCTTGTTCAAATATGGCATTCGAGTTCGCGCGGTCTCACAATGACAATCCGCATTCACCTGCATATTCGAATCCGCACAGCTCGCAAGGCATGCGCACATACAGACGAGTCAAATATTCTCCACTTGCATTTCGCTCCCTGGGAATCACGAACACCGTACCGTGCCTGGACCTAATCAAGCTGCGTCTCCGTATATCCGGGAAATCTGTGTCCACCACAAGGTCCAATGAATGCGCCCCAGACCTCGTCCGGGCCATTTCCTTCCAGCTCCAGACCCACGGCTCGCCGCACGGCGGAATGCGCACCGTCCGCTCCCACCAGATACTTACTCCGAAGCGTCTTCACGACGCCGTCGCATTCCACCTTTGCCACCACCGGAAACTCAACATCACCGGCAGAGTCGATATACGCGTCCACGAGCCTGCTTCGACGCTGTACCACAGTCGCATAATACTGAATCAGTCCTGCCTCGTGGATCTGCTCCACCTTACCCTGGTGGATAGTGACTACGTGCGGGTAGCGAGATGATGGCGTCGTCGTGCGCGCTAGAGACGACCGCTGGATGGTGCCGTCAATCGCGGACGGTTCCCAGATTGCGAATTTCGATAGATGGCGGCCATCGTCAAGAAGTGAACCCGCCAGGCCGAGTGACCGAAGTACCTCCAGCGTCTGGGGCTGGAGCCCGTCCGCATGGCCATTTTGCACGCGGTTTGCTTTCGCGTCGATGCACAGCACGGACTCGGCTGTGAGACCATACCGGGCAAGCAAGAAGGTCATCATTAGACCTGCTGGGCCGGCCTGCATGGACTATCAGCTGGAAATCCTAGTGCATGCATGCTTGGGGGAAAGATAGGGTTGATCGGCGGCTTACCCCAATAACAATCACTTCGAATCTATCATCTCGGGTGATTGCCTTCGGCTTGGGGGAAATTCGAGGCAGAGGAAGTCCCACGAATGGAAATAACCCGGTACTCATGGCCAATTCATGAGGAAGGGGTCTAGCGACGATTTCAACAAAGTACTGGCTCTGCGTATATTCGAGAGAAAGAACTATTCGGAGGTATTACTAGATCGACCTTGACTCGTCTCATGGGGATTGACTAGAGCATCATGCCACGTTTCCCCACAATTTGACATCTTCTAGAATTACTTTGATCTCAGTCTTTTATCTTCCATTCTCACAATGAGGATGAGTTCTGGGTTTATTGAGGAAGCGCAATCCGAGCGCCCGGGGCGGGCTCTTTGTCTCCTCTCGGAGAAAGACAAAAAGCCAGATCATCTTCTGCTGCGACTGGCAGCCACTAAAGCTTGATGCCATGATCAATGTACCAGAAGGAACAAGGTCGTGCTAATAGAGCTCGGAACTTGGTATCAAGGGTGTTCGAGCTAAAATACTCATTTTCTCCATGAAGGGATGACAACTGAGGTTTGTGCAGTGGGTTTCAGGGCTTCGGATACGGCGGCAGAATATATAATCACTCTTTTGAGAGGAGTCCCAAGAAAGCAACGCAAGACAATTAGATTTTGCTGCTAAGTATACTGTATCAGAGTGAGCGAGTGAGTCTCAATTTTTATCTCCACTTATTCTCCTGACTTGTTGATAACGTGACTCTGGGCGAATTCGAAAAGATCGAGCAGTGAAGATCATACCGTCCGGCTCGATATTCCTTTGCTTTGGAATCTATTTTACTCAAACCTGCAGTTTCTTAACAGCTGGCCTGCTGGCCCAATGGTAAGGCGCTTGACTACGAATCAAGAGATTGCAGGTTCGAGCCCTGCGTAGGTCAATTCTTTTTTGTCCTCGTTTTGTCAGTCTCTAGACCGTCTGGTTCCGAGAGTTAATACCCACTGTGCCATTCAGGCAATGCGCTCAATTGTAACAACGACAAAACCCTCCTCACTACGGTTCAGTGCAAGCTGCCATATAAGCTTTCCGTCGAGAAAGTACGACTTGGACTTCGACCCATGAAACCCCTTAGACATATAATCTTCAAACAAAAGTTACTCGAGAATCCTTGGGGTTGGTGCTGGAATTGATATAGGCTGAGCCGACTGTGCAGCAGGTACCTTATCGATCCGCACACCCAGTGGGCAACGTAACCGAGGCAAATGACAACCATATCTCTTGTATCAATTGCGGCGGCATTGTGCCCTCCTTTTCGTATCACGAGGTGGAGGCGATGGGCTGAGTGCTTACATTCGTACGGCGGCCGAAGAGAACCAGTACACTGGCACGGGCCCCGACTGAACATCGAGGTAATGACTTCCAAACCCAGTGGAATTGCTATTATTTGTAGAATCTCTTGGTGCTGAAACAAGACACAAAAAGTCAGTAAGGACTTTTGTGGAATGGTTAGCGGAACGCTATCAAAAGGTATGGCATAGTCTACGTGGACAGTTGATACATACGACCACAGGGTGTGGAAAACAGGGCTTCCCGTCCGCTCAGCCGTACTTAAGCCACACGCCGGGAGGTTAGTAGTTGGGTGGGTGACCACCAGCGAATCCCTTCTGTTGTATGTTTTTGGTCGTCTTTTTTCTTTTTTTCCCTACACATCTGTATAAAGCTTCTGCCACGCGCAAGCACTTATACATAGCTTTTTTTTTCTTGTATAAAAGAAGAAACAACAGATCGAGGGTGGCGGGTGACCATTGGCAAAGAATTGCGTTGACCATTCTCCTCACCATTCGGAAATCACGGAAATTGCCTAAA